>NC_067404.1:9097788-9143811 GCF_016432865.1 Antechinus flavipes
AGTATATAGATGGATAGACAGATAGATAAATGGATAGACAGACAGATATTCAGTTAAATAGAAAGATAAGTACATAGATGGATAGACAGATAAATAGAAAGATAGATAGATAGATAAATAAATAGAAAAATAAGTACATAGATGGACAGATAGATAAATGGATAGACAGACAGACAGATAAATAGAAATATATAGATAAATAGAAAGGTATATGATAGACACCTAGGTAGACAGACAGATATTCAGTTAAATAGAAAGATAGATTGTAGACAGACAGATAGATAAATAAAAAGATAGATTCATAGGTGCTTAGACATAGATAGATGGATAGACAGCCAGGTAGACAGACAGATATTCAGTTAAATAGAAAGATAGTACATGGATAGATAGATAGATGGATGGATATACAGAAAGACAGGCAGGCAGACAGGGAGAAAGTCAGAAAAACAGACAGACATATAGACAGACAGACATATAGACAGACAGATATTCAGTTAAATAGAAAGATAAGTACATAGATGGACAGCCAGGCAGTCATAAATAGATAAATAGAAAGATAGATGGATAGATAGATAGATGGATAGACAGAAAGATAGATAAATAAAAAGATAGATTCATAGGTGCTTAGACATAGATAGATGGATAGATAGATAGATAAATAGATAGACAGACAGATATTCAGTTAAATAGAAAGATTGATAGATGGATAGACAGCCAGGTAGACAGACAGACATATAGACAGACAGATATTCAGTTAAATAGAAAGATAGTACATGGATAGATAGACAGATAAATTGAAAGATACATAGATAGATAGACAGACAAATAGAGAAATAGAAAGATAGATTGTAGACAGACAGATAGATAAATAGAAAGATAGTACATGGATAGATAGACAGACAGATATTCAGTTAAATAGAAAGATTGATAGATGGATAGACAATTAAATTGAAAAATAAGTATATAGATGGATAGACAGCCAGGTAGACAGACAGATGGATAGACAATTAAATTGAAAAATAAGTATATAGATGGATAGACAGACAGACATATATAGATAAATTGGAAAATACAGATAGATGGGTAGACAGACAGATATTCAGTTAAATAGAAAGATAGATTGATATATTGACAGACATATAGACAGACAGATATTCAGTTAAATAGAAAGATAGATTGTAGACAGACAGATGGATAGACAGCCAGGTAGACAGACAGACAGATAGATAGACAGACAGATGGATAGACAGATAGATAAATAGATAGATGGATATATAGACAGACAGACAGACAGATAGATGAATGGATAGACAGACCAACAGAGAGAAAGATAGATAGATAAATAGAAATATATAGATAAACAGACAGATAGATAGATAGATGGATAGATAGATAGACAGACAGATAGACAGATAGACACATAGACAGGGAGATAGATAGATAGAAAGATAAATAGAAATATATAGATAAACAGACAGATAGATAGACAGATAAATTGAAAGATACATAGATGGATAGACAGATAGATAGATAAATAGAAAGATAGATAGATAATAGAAAGATAGATAGATAGATAGATAAATAGATAGATAGAAAGATAGATTGTAGACAGACAGACAGATAGACAGATAAATTGAAAGATACATAGATAGATAGACAGATAGATAGATAGAAAGATAAATAGAAAGATAGTAGATGGATGGAGAGAGACAGACAGACAGATAAATAGAAAGATAGATGGATAAATAGATAGATAGATGGATAGATAGATAGAGAGATAGACAGATAGATAGATAAATAGATAAATAGATAAATAGAAAGATTGATAGATGGATAGATAGACAGACAGATAAGTAGAAAAATATTTAAATGGATATTCAGACAGACAGATAGATGGACAGATACCCAGATAATTAGATGGAAGACAGCCGGCCAGAAAAACATGTAGACAGAGAAAGAGAGAGATAGGAGAGAGAGAGAGACAAAAACAGAGAGGGCGAGAGAGAGACAGAGAGAGGGTGAGAAAGAGACGGACACGGAGACCGAGACAGAGACAGACCGACCAGAGATAAATAGAAAGATTGGTAGATGGATAGATAGACAGACAGATGGATAGAAAAAAAGTACATAGATAGATAGACAGCCAGATGGACAGACAGATATTCAGTTAAATAGAAAGATAGATGGATGGATGGACTACCAGTCACAGAAAGAGACTCACAGACAGACAGATAGACAAATAAATAGAAAAATAAGTACATAGATGGATAGACAGACATATAGACAGACAGATAGACAGATAAATAGAAAGATACATAGAAAGATAGATGGATAGACAGAGAGATAGATAGATAGACAAACAAATAGAAAGATAGATAAATGGATGGATAGACAGAAAGATAGGCAGACAGATAGACAGACAAACAGATAAATAGAAAGGTAGATGATAGGTAGACAAACAGACAGATAGACACATAAAGGGAAAGATAGATGGATGAATGGATAAACAGATAGACAGGCAGACAGACAGACTGACCGGAGATAAATGGAAAGATTGATAGATGGATAGACAGCCAGATGGACAGACAGATGGATAGACAAATAAATAGCAAAATAAGTACATAGATGGTAGACAGCCAGATAGACAGACAGATAGACAGATAAATAGAAAGTTAGATAGATAGATGGATAGATAGGCAAAAATAGACAGATAGATAGAAAGGTAGATAGGTGGATAGACAGCCAGATACAGACAGATGGCGACTCACAGACAGATAGACAAATAGCAAGATAGATAAATATAAAGATTAGATGGATGGGTAGAGAGAGAGAGAGACAGTGAGACAGACAAGACAGACAGAGATACAGACAATGAGACAGATAGATAAATAGTCAAACAGATAAATAGAAAGTTAGATAGGTGCATAGACAGAGAGACAGATAAATAGAAAGATAAATAGAAAAATAGAAAGATAGACAGACAGATAGCTAAATAGAGATAAATAGAAAGATAGATAGAAGGATAAAGAGCCAGATAGAAAGACAGATAGATGGATAGATAGACAGATAAGTAGAAAGATAGATAAATAGATAGATAGACAGACAGACAGATGGATAGACAGATAAATAGATAGATAGATAGATGGATAGACAGATAGACAGATAGATAGATAGATAAATAGATAGATAGATAGACAGATAGACAGATAGACAGACAGATAGACAGATAGATAGATGAATAGAAAGATAGATAGATGGATGGACAGACAGATGGATAGACAGAAAGATAGATGGTAGATAGATATATGGACAGATAAATAGATAGAAAAATAGATAAATGGATGGATAGATAGATAAACAGAAAGATAGATAAATAGATAGATGGATGGACATAAAAACAGACAGACAGACAGATAGATGGATAGATAAACAGATAAATAGATAGATGGATAGACAAATAAATAGAAAGATAGATGGATAGACAGACAGACAAACAGATAAATAGAAAGATAGATAGATAAACAGACAGATAGATAAATAGAAAGGTAGGTGATTGAGTGATAGGTAGATGACAGACAGATAGATAAAGAGAAAAACAGAGAGATTAGTGAATACACAGACAACCAATCAGATGGACAGACAGATGGATAGATAGATAGATGGGTGGATAGACAGAGAGGAGATAAATATAAAGTTAGATAGTTTGATATATTGACAGATAGCTGGATAGATAGATGCACAGATAAGTAAACATTTGGATAGACAGCCAGATAGATAAACAAGCAGACAGAGGTAGATAGATAGATAGATAGATAGATAGATTGAAGATTGATAGATGGATAGACCATTAAATAGAAAAAATAAGTACATAGATGGATAGACAGCCAGATGGACAGACTGATAGATAGACAGATAAATAGAAAGTTAGTTAGATAGTGGATAGAGTGATAAATGCATAGACAGAGAGATGAGTAGAAAAATATTTATAAGGATATTTAGACATATGAATTGAGAAATAAATAGAAAAATAGATAAATAGAATGATAGATGGTAGAGATACAGACAGATAAGTAGAAAGATAGATGGACAGGTAAGTAAAAAGATATTAGATGGATGGATAGACAACTAGGTAGACAAACAAAATGACAGACAGAAACAAAGAAAGATAGGTAGATGACTGGATACATAGACAGGCAGGCAGGCAGAGAGGGAGAAAAACAGACAGATAAATAGAAAGGTAGATGATAGACACCTAAGTAGACAGACAGACCAGACAGATAGAGAGATAAAGAGAAAGAGAAGAATAGATACACAGATAGACAGACAGATAAGTAGAAAAATAGAAAGAGAAGTAGAAAGACAGACAGGCAGATAGAAAGATAGATAGATGGATAGACATCCAGATATAGACACATAGAGACACAAATAGATAGACTGAAAGTAGAAAGGGAGACATGTGGATATTCAGACAGATGGATAGACAGATAAATGGACAGATAATAGATGGGTGGATAGATAGCCAGATAGCCAGACAGACAGATAGATAAATAGAAAGATAGATGAATGGATAGACAGACTGACGGAGAAATAGATAAATGCATAGATGGATATATAAACAGATAAATAGCAAGATAGCTAGGTACATATATAGACAGATACAAACACTGAGAGAGAGAGAGAGAGAGAGAGAGAGAGAAGAGAGTTCAAAAGATATAGATGGATAGACAGATGTACAGATAGATATACAGATAAAATGAAAGATATACAAATAAAACAAAAGATACATAGATAGGTGAATAGGCAGCCAGATGGGAGGGAAGAAAGATAGAAAGAAAGAAAGAAAATAGAAAGATTGATAGATGGATGGATAGACAGACAAATAGATGAGTTAAAATATAGAGAGATAGATAGCCAGATAAATAGAAGGATAGATAGATAGATAGATAGATAGATAGATAGATAGATAGATGCATAGATGCATGGTTGGATGGATGGGTGGATACATAGAAGGATAGAGAAACAGAAATACAGACAGATAGATAAATAGAAAGATATATGATAGATAAATAGATACATGGACTGATAAATTGAAAAATAGTAGATGGATGGATAAATAGCGAGGTAGACAGATAAAGACTGATAAAGAGAAAGATATCTAGATGAGTGGATATGCAAACAGACAATCAGAAAAACAGACATACAGACAGATAGGAGACAAATAGAATGTTAGATTGATATATTGACAGATGGATATTCAGATGCACAGACTGATGGATGGATGGATGGATGGATAGATAGATAGATAGATAGATAGACAGACACACCAGAGATAAATAGAAAGATTGATAGATGTATAGATAGACAGACAAATGGATAAACAGGTAAATAGAAAAATAAGTACATAGATGGATAGACAGCCGGATGGACAGATAGAGATAGATAAATAGAAACTTAGATAGCTAGATGGCTAGATAGATAAAGATACATAGATAGCTGGATAGACAACCAGATACAGACAGACAAGAGACTCAGAAATAAAAAGGCAGATAAACAGACAGATAGATAAAGACAGACAGATAAACAAATAGAAAGATAGATGCATAGATAGACAGACAAGCAGAGAAATACATAAATGGATATTCAGACAGATACATAGATAGATAGACAGACAAACAGATAAATAAATAGTAGGTGGATGGACAGCCAGCTAGATAGACAGATAAATAGAAAGCTAGACAGATGAATGAATAGACAGAAAGGCAAGCAGACAATCAGATAGAGAGATAGACAGATAGACCTACAGAGAGGAGATAAAGAGAAAGATAGATAGATGGATAGACTGCCAGAGACAGATGGATAGACAGATAGACGGTAAATAGAAATAAAAATAGCTAGATATATAGGCAGAGAGATAGACAGATAAATAGAAAGAAAGATACAGGATGGATATATATCCAAACTGCCAGTCAGAGAGTCAGAAAGATAAATGGATGGATAGACAGAGAGACAGATGGACAGATACTTTGAAAGATAGGTAGATAGATGGATATAGGTAGATAGAAAGACAGATAAATAGAATGATACATAGATAGATGGATAGATAGCCAGCGAGTCAGTCAGTCACTCTGACAGGCAGATGGATAGATAAATACAAATATAAATAGGTAGATAGACAGATACTTAGACAAGCAGATTAGTAGAAAGACAGATAAACAGAAAGATAGTTCAACAGATAAACAGAAAGATAGACAGATAAAAACAGATACAGACAGAGACAAATAGACTGAAAGTAGAAAGGGAGATAGATGGATATTCAGACAGATGAATAGACAGATAAATAGAAAGTCAGTAGATGGATGGATTGAGAGCCAGCTAGCCAGCCAGACAGACAGATAGATGAATGGATAGACAGACCAACAGAGAGAAAGATAGATGCATAGATAGATAGGTAGATAAAAAGACATATAATAGAAAGATGGCTAAGTAGCAGCCAGATGGACAGATAGATAGACAGATAAATAGAAAGTTAGATAGATAGATGGACAGATAGATACACATAGAGAGTGAGAGAGATATCTATCTATATACAGACAGATACATAGACAGATAAATTGAAAGATACATAGATGGATAGACATAAATACATAAATAGAAAGATAGATAGATAATAGAAAGATAGATGACAGATAGATAGATAGATAAATAGATAGATATATAGATAGATAGTATGTCAGTCAGCCAAATAGATAAATTGAAAGATACATAGAAAGATAGATAGATGGATAGCCAGATAAATAGAATGAGAGAGAGAGGGAGGGAGAGAGACAGACAGACAGATCAATAGAAAGATAGATGGATAAATAGATAGATAGATAGATGGATGGATAGATAGATAGAGAGAGAGACGGGTAGATAGATAACCAGATAAATAGAAAAATAGATTGATAGGTGCATAGACAGATAAGTAGAAAAATATTTCAATGGATATTCTGACAGACAGATCGACAAATAAATAGAAAGATAGATGGTAGACATGGAAAGATACATAGAAAGATAGTGGATGGAAGAGAGCTAGATAGACAGACAAACAGATAAAATGATAGATAAATGGATACACAGACAGACAGGCAGAAAGACAGAAAAACAAACAGAGAAATAGGAAGGTAGATGATAGGTAGACAAACAGACAGATAGACACATAAAGGGAAAGATAGATGGATGAATGGATAAACAGATAGACAGGCAGACAGACAGACTGACCGGAGATAAATGGAAAGATTGATAGATGTATAGATGGACCGACAGATGGATAGACAAATAAATAGCAAAATAAGTACATAGATGGGTAGACAGCCAACTGGACAGCCAGATAGACAGATAAATAGAAAGTTAGATAGATAGATGGATAGATAGGCAAAAATAGACAGATAGATAGAAAGGTAGATAGGTGGATAGACAGCCAGATACAGACAGATGGCGACTCACAGACAGATAGACAAATAGCAAGATAGATAAATATAAAGATTAGATGGATGGGTAGAGAGAGAGAGACAGTGAGACAGACAAGACAGACAGAGATACAGACAATGAGACAGATAGATAAATAGTCAAACAGATAAATACAAAGATAGATAGGTGCGTAGACAGAGAGACAAATAGATAAGTAAAGAAATACACAAAGATAGACAGACAGACAGATAGATAGACAGATAGCTAAATAGAGATAAATAGAAAGATAGATAGAAGGATAAAGAGCCAGATAGACAGACAGATAGCTGTACAGACACACAGACGGAGAAAGATAGAGAAATATAGAGACAGATAGACAGATGCATAGGAAAATAGCTAGCTAGCGAGAAGGATAGACATATACACAGAATAGATAGAGAGATGAATAGAAAGATAGAAGAATAGGCAGATAGACATACATATAGACAGATACATGGATGAATAGAAAGATAGATAAATGGATGGACAGTGAGATAGACAGACAGTTAGATAGAAAGATACATAAAAGGACAGATAAATAGATAGAAAAATAGATAAATGGATGGATAGACAGCTAACCAGAAAGATAAATAGATAGATAGATGGACAGAAAAACAGACACACACATAGATGGATAGATAAACAGATAGATAGATGGATAGACAGATAAATAGAAAGATAGATGGATAGAGACACAGCCAGACAGATAAATACAAAGATAGTTAGATTAAAGACAGATTGATAAACAGAAAGATAGATAGATAGATGGATAGATATGCAGTCAAATAAGTAGAAAGATAGTTACATAGAAAGATTGATGGACAGATAGACAGATAAATAGAGACTGGTGGATGGATACATAAACTGAGAGAGATATAGACAGATAAATAGAAAGATAGCTAGAGAGATGGACAGATAAATAGAAAGATAAATGAATAGACAGATCAGAAGATAAATAGAAACATAGATCGATAGACATATCCATCTATCTTTCTATTTGTCTATTTATCTGTCTGTCCATCTCTCTAGCCATCTTTCTGTCTAATCCACCTATCTATCCATCTATCTTTCCATGTATCTATCTCTCTATCTATTTGACTATCAATGTCTTCTTATCTGTCTACCCATCTATTTGTCTCTATTTATCTGTCTATAGACCTAGCTATCTATCTTTCCATCTAGCTATCTTTTTATTTATCTGTCTCTATCTGTGTATCTATCCGTCTTTCTATTTATCTATCTATCCATCTTTCTATGTATGTATGTATATATTTATGTATGTATCTGTCTGTCTATCTATCTATCTATATCAATTTGATTGTATAAGCATCAATCTTCTTATCTGTCTATCCATGTAGCTATCTATCTTTCTGTTTATCTATCTGGCTGTCTATAGATCTATCTGTCTTTCTAGTTTTCTGTCTATCTAGCTGTATGTCTACCTGTCTGTCTATGCTTCTATTTATCTATATTTCTGTTTATTAGTCTATCTCTCTATCTTTCTATTTATCTATGTGTCTATATGTCTGTTTGTCTGTCTACCCATCTACCTACCTTTTCTTTTATCTGTCTTTCTGTCCATCTATCTATCTTTCTATTCATCTTTCTATCTATGTCTGTCAGGCTTTCTATTGCTATATCTCTCTATTTTTCTACTCAACTGTCTCTCTTTCTGTCTGGCTGAGACAGACAGACAGACAGAAAGATAGATAGTAGATAAATAGAAATATAGATAGATGGATAGACAGATAAATAGCAAGATATATGGATAGATAGATAGATAAACAGAAAGATGGATAGATAGATAAATAGAAAGATAGGTAGATGAATAGACAGAAAGATAAATAGAAACATAGATCGATTGATAGACAGATAAATGGATAGATAGACAGATAGGTGTATAGACAGATAGATAAATAGAAAGACAGATAGATGGATAGACAAGGATAAACAGGCAGAAAGATGAATAGGAAGATAGATAAATGGGCAAACACACAACCAACCAGAGAGACAGATAAGTAAAAAGACAGAGAGATAGAGAAATAGAAAGCCAGATAGACAAATAGAGAGATGAATAGAAAGATTGATATATGCACAGGCAGACAGATAAATGATAGACAGAAAGACAAATAGATAAATAGAAAGACAGATAGATGGATAGAAGATAGACAAACAGGCAGAAAGATACATAGATAAATAGAAAAATAGATAAATGGATAGAAACACAGCCAGTCATTCAGCCAGGCGGGCAGTCAACAAGACAGGCAGATAGATAAATAGATGATTCGAAAGATGTCGGATAAATAGAAATATAGATATATAGACAAATAAATAGATGGATAGACAGAAATATGGCTAGATAGATGGATAGATATACAGATAGAAAAATAGATGGATAGACAGATAGAAAGATAAATAGATACATAGATTGGTACACAGATAGATGGTAGACAGACAGATAGATAAATAGATAATAGGTGTATAGACAGATAAACAGAAAGACAGACAGACAAATAGGCAGAAAGATAGAGAGAGAAATGGATAGACATAGCCAGTCAGCTAGCCAGGCAGCCAACCAGATAGAGACAGATAAGTAGAAAGAGAGCGATAGAAATCCAGGTAAACAAATAGGCAGATAAAAAGATGAATAGAAAGATAGATAGATAGATGGACAGATAGACAGATAAATGGAAAGGTAGGTAGTTAGGTGGATAGACAGACAGACACTTAGATAAATAGAAAGACAGATAGATGTATAGAGAGACAGGTAGATCAATAAATAGAAATTAGATAGAAGCATAGACAGGTAGATAGACATACAAATGGATCAACAGATAAATAGAAAGGTAGATAGATAGATGTATAGACAGCCAGATAGAGACATACAGATAGATTGAAAGATAGATAGATGGATAGACAAATAGACAGATTGATGGATAGATAGGCATACAGTCAAATAGACACATAGAAAGATAGATGGAGAGATAGATAAATAGAAAGATAGATGGATACACAGACAGAGAGACAGATAGATACATGGAACAATGTCTAGAGAGATGGATAGACAGATGGAAAGAGAAATAGAAAGATAGGTAAATGGATATAAAGACAGATCAAAAGATAAATAGAAACTTAGGCAGATGGACAGACAGGAAGATATAGAGATAAATGGAAAGAGAGGTGGCTAGGTATATAGACAGATATAGAAAGACAAAAAGATGGATAGACAGATAATCAGACAAACAGGCAGAAACATACATAAATAGAAAAGTAGACACACACAGCTAGTCAATCAGGCAGCTGATGAGCCAGAAAGACAGACAGACAGACAGATGATTAGAAAGATAGACAGCAGATAAATAGAATGATAGATGAATAGATAGATAAATAGAAAGATAAATGGATAGACAGGGAGAAAAAGATAGATAAACAGAGAGATGGCTAGATGGATGGATAGATACACAGATAGATTGATGGATAGACAGAAAGCTAAATTGAAACATACAGAGATTGGTACACATATAGGTGGATATGCAGACAGAAAGATAGATAAATGGATAGATAGGTATTTAGAGAGATAGATATATAGACAGATAAATAGAAAGGCAGATAGATGGATAGACTGATAGAAGGACAAATAAGCAGAAAGATAGATGAATAGAAAGATAGATAGCTAAATGGACAGACACACAGCAGTCAGGCAGCCAACCAGCCAGTCAAACAGATAGAAACAGATAACAAGAAATATATAGAGATAGAGCAATAGAAAGCCATATAGACAAATAGACAGAGAGATGAATAGAAAGAGAGACAGATAGATAAATGGAAAGATAGGTAGATAGATAGAGACAGGCAGATAGGTAGATAGAGAGATGGCTAGAAGACACTCAGATAAATAAATACAAAAATAGATAGATGGATAGACAGATAAATAGAAATATGGATAGATAGATGGATAGACACCCAGCCAGTCAGTCTGCCAGCCAGCTAGACAGATAGGAAGATAATTAGAAAGAAAGATAGATAGATGGATAGACAGACATAGAGTCAGACATACATACAGAAAGTTAGATAGAGAGCACATATATAGAAATATAGATGTATAAATAGATATCCAGACAGATAGATAATTAGATAAGTAGAAAGATATATAGATGGATAGTTAGATAAACAGAAAGATCGATAAGTAGAAAGAAAAATAGACAGACATAAATAGAAAGATCAATAGAATGATAGATAAACTGTTAGATAGTTGAACAGACAGATAAATAGAAATATAGACAGGTAGATAGATATAGAGATAGAGCAAAAGATAAATAGAAAGATAGATAGATGGATAGACAGCCAGATAGAAAGACATACACATAGAAAGATAAATAGAATGTTACATAGATAGAAGGATAGACAGATCAAATAGACAGGTAGAGAGATAAATGGCTAGATAGCCCAGTGGATGGATATATAAATAGAGAGACAGACAGATAGACAGATGAATAGAAAGATTGCTAGAGAGATGGATAGATGTACAGATAAATAGAAAGATAGATGGCTAGACAGATCAAAAGATAAATAGAAACAGATGGATAGACAGGCAGATAGATAAAGTGAAAAATAGATGTATAGACAGATAGATAGAGAGATAGATGGATAGACAAACAGACAAAGAGGCAGAAAGATACAAAGTAAATAGGTAGATGGACACACAGCCAGTCACTTAGCCAGCTAGGCAACCAACAAGATAGACAGACAGATAGATGATTAGAAAGATAAATAGCTGATAAATAGAAATATGGATGGATGGATATAGATAGATATAGATAGATAAATAGAAGGCTAGATGTATAGACAGATAGATAAACAGAAAGCTGGCCAGATAGATGAATAGAAACAGACACATATATAACTAGATGGATAGACAGAAAGATAAATAGAAACATAGATATATAGACAAACAGATCAATAAAATGGATAGATTGGTAGATAGGTGTATAGACAGACAGATATATAGACAGATAAATAGAAAGCTAGAGATCTGGATATACAGACAGGTAAGCAGGCAGAAAGATAGATAAATATAAAGATAGATAGATAAATGCACAGACACACAGCCAGCCAGCCAGTCAGTCAGTCAACCAGCCAGGCAGCCAACCAGACAAAGAGACATATAGTAGAAAGAGAGATAGAGTAATAGAAAGCCAGAAAGACAAATAGACAGAGAGATGATAGATAGACAGATAAATGGGAAGCTAGGTAGATAGGTGAATATACAGAGAGACAGAGAGACAGAAAGAAAGAAAGATACATACATACATACATACATACATACATACATAGAAAGACAGATAAATAGAAAGAGAGATGACTAGAGAGAAAGACAGACATTCAGATAAATAAAAAGATAGATGGATAGATAGAAAGATAAATAGAAATATGGATAAATAGATGGATAGACAGAAATACAGAAAGATATATAGGCAACATATATAGAGACATAGATATATAGATAGACAGATAATTAGATAAATAGAAAGATAGAATGATAGATAAGTAGAAAGATAGGATAGACAGATGAACAAATAGAAAGATAGAAAGATGTAGTTGGATAGACAGACATATAAATAGAAATATAGATAGAAGCATAAACAGGCAGATAAACAGACATACAGATAGATCGACAGATAAATAGAGATAGACAGACGGCCAGATAGAGACATGCAGATAAATAGAAAGATAGATAGTTAGATGGATAGACGGAAAAACAAATAAGAAGATAGATGGATAGATAGTCAAATAGACAGAGCTAGATACATAAATAGCTAGACAGATAAATAGACAGATGGATACACAGAGAGACGGATAAATAGAAAGATAGAGAAATGGATAGACAGACAGAAAAATAGATGGATAGATAGGCAGATAGAAAGAAAAGAAAGAAGGAAGGAAGGAAGGAAGGAAGGAAGGAAGGAAGGAAGGAAGGAAGGAAAGAAGATAGCTGGATAAACAGACAAACAAGCAAAAAGATAGATAAATAGAAAGGTAGGTATATAAATGGAGAGACACACAAGCAAACAGTCAACCAGCCAGGCAAACACACACACACACACACCCACACACACACACACACACACACACACACATACACACAGATAATTAGAAATATAGAGAGATAGAAAGCAAGATAGACAAATAGGCAATTAGATAGAGAGATGAATAGAAAGAAAGATAGATGGATAGAAAGACGCAGAAAAATGGAAAGGTAGGCAGATAGGTGGATAGATAGGTAGATAAATAGACAGAAAGACAGACATTCAGATAGATAAATACAAATATAGATAGATGGATAGACAGACAGATAAATAGAAATATGGATAAACATCCAGCCAATCAGTCAGTCAGCCTGCCAGCTAGATAAGACAGGCAGATAATTAGAAAGATAGATAGATAGATGGATGGACAGACATACAAACTGACAGAAATAGAGAAGTTTAGAGAGACAACAGATATAGAGAATTATAGATATATAGACAGACAGACAGATAGGCAATTAGATAAATAGAAAGATAGATGGATAAATAGATAAGTAGAAAGATAGAGGGATAGACAGAAAAAGGCAGATAGATAAATAGCAATAGATAGACAGATAAATTGAAAGCTAATAGTTAGATGAACAGACAGATAAATAGAAAGATAGATAGAATGATAGATGAATAGACAACCAGACAGACAGATAGCTACATAGAAAGATAGATAGATAGAAAGGTGTATCCATCCAGACAGAGAGATAAATAGAAAGATAGATGATTGACAGCCAGATAGATAGATAGACTGACAGGTAAATAAAAAGACAGCTAAGTGGATAGACAGATACACAAACGCAGAGATAAATGGAAAGATAGTAGATAGATGGATAGAGAGCCAGATAGACAGACTGATATATATATATATATATATATATATATATATATATATATATATATATGTATATGTATATATATATATATATATATACACATACAGAGATATAGAATGATAGACAGATAGATGAATAAATATACACAGATAAATAAAAAGATAGACTGATAGATGCATATAGAGCCAGATAGAGAAACAGACAGAGATGGATAGATAAAAAAATAAAAAGATACATGGATAGACATACAGATAGACATATAGAAAGACATATAGATAGATGTATAGTCTATCTGGTCTGTCAGACAAAAAGCCAGATAAATAAAAAGATAAATGGATATATAGGTGGATAGACAGAAAAATAGAGAGATAAGTAGAAAGATAGATAGATAGACAAATAAAAAGATAGTTGGATAGGTGGATAGACAGACAAATTAGTAGAAAGATAGATAGATAGAAAGATAGAAAAGTAGAAAGATTGATACATGGATGACCAGAGAGACAGACAGATATGTACATAGATAAATATAAAGTTCAACAGATAAGTAGAAAGATAAACAGATAGATAGATTTATAGACACCCAGATAGATAGAAAGATAAATAGAAAGAAAGATACATAGATGGTTATACAACCAGCCAGAAAGATAAATAGAAAAATAAATAGATATAGGAAGAAACAGACAGAGAGACAGACAGAGAGACAGACACACACACACACACATACACACAGAGGGAGAGAGAGAAAGAGAGAGGGATAGCTACTTTGAAAGATAGATGAATACACACAGCCAAATAGACAGACAGAAGAACAGATAGACAGATAGAAAGCAGATAAATAGAAATATAGATAAATGGATAGAAAACCAAATAAATTGACACATAGATAGATAGATAGATAGATAGATAGATAGATAGATGCATAGCCAGAGAGACAGACAGATATATAGATAAACAAATACATAGATAGATTGATAGACAGCCAGATAGATAGATAGATGATAGATACATAGAAAGAAAGATACATAGATGGATAGACAGCCAACCAGCCCAAAAGATAAATAGATGGATAGAGAGATAGAGATAGACAAATGGACAGCTACTTTGAAAGATGGGTAGATAGATGAATATACAGCAAAACAGACAGACAGAAGAATAAACAGATACATAGATAGAAAGCAGATAAATAGAAATAGATCAATTTAAACATGGACAGATAGATAGCCAGAAAAAATAAAAGGAGAGAGAGTGAGAGAGAGAGAAAAAGAGAGAGAGAGAGATACACAGACAGACAGATAAATAGAAAGATAGATAGGTAGATTGACAGCCAGTCAATAAGTCAGCCAGCCAGCCAGACATATAGATAAATAGAAAAATACAGATAGATGGATAGACAGACAGACCAAAAAATAGATAGATTAAACAGAAAGATAAGTACATATATGGGTAGACAGCCAGATAGTTAGAGAAATAGAAAATCAGATAGATAAATGCATAGACAGATAGACAAATAGATAGGCAGATAAATAGAAATATAGGTAGATAGATGGATAGAGAAATACAAACAGATAGACAGATAAATAGATAAACAGATAAATAGAAAGTTAGATTCATAGGTGCATAGACATAGTCATATCGAAAGACAGATAAATAAAAAACATTTAAATGGATATTCAGACGGACAGATCGAGATAAATAGAAAGATAGATGGTAGACAGAATGATAGATATACAGATAAATAGAAAGATGGATGGATAGATAGCTAGAGAGACAAACAGATAAAAAGAAAAATAGATGAATGGATAAAGAGATAGGCAAGCAGGCAGACAAGCAGAAAGACAGAAAAACAGACAGACAGACAGACAGGCAGATAAATAGCAAGATAGACAGGAGATAAATAGAAAGTTAGATAGATGGACATATTGACAGACAGAAGCATAAACAGATGCACAGACAAATAGATAGATGCATAAATAGCCAGGTGGACAAACAGGTAAATAGAAAGTTAGATAGATAAATAGAAAGCTAAGTAGATAGATGGATAGACAGATACAGAGACTCACAGATAGACAGAGACAGACAGATAAATAGACAAATAAATAGAAAGAGAGTAGGTGGATGGATATAGAGAGAAAGACAATGAGAAAGGCAAGAAGACAGAGAAACAGGAAGACAGACAAGAGATAGATAGATAGATAGATGATGGATGGATGGATGGATATATAGCCAGACAGTCAGATGGATAGACAGATAGACAGACAGATCGATAGACAACAAGATAAATAAAGAGACAGGTAGGCAGACAGACAGACAGATGGACAGGCAGGCAGGTAGATAAATAGAAAGATAGATAGGTATACAGATAGAAAGATAGAAAGATGGATTTACAGATAAATAGAAATGGATGGTAAATAGATGGATAGAGGTAGATGTAGAGGGTCACAGTCAGTGGGGAAACTCTGGGTAAGGTATAAGACCCTTCAGCCCAGAGGGAACCTGCTGACAATGTCTGGTTCGGCTCCCCATCTTCCCTAAGGGCTCTCGGCCTTCCTGAGAAGTCAGGGGGGCAGTGACAACCTGTGTGTGATTGAGGCAGAGGGATACCAGGTGGAAGTGATACCAGGTGGCAAATGGCATACAATAGCAAGTTGTTCATGTGGTCCCACGTGTGCAGTATATACTTAGTGCATGCCCAGTGTTTTTGTTACATAAGGGTATAAAAAGGGGAAAGTCCTTGGAATAAATGGACTCCATTTTTCCACCATCCTCAGGAGTCCCGCCTCATCACTTCTTCACTAGGATGGTATATTTTAATCACCTCAGCATGGGGGCGCTAGAAAGCAGGAGACATTTTAACCACCCCAGCATGGGGGCTCTAGAAAGCAGGACACAATAGGTAGATAGACAGATAAATAGAATGATATATAAATAGATGGATAGATAGTCAGCCAACCAGTCAGTCAGACAGACAGACAGATAAATAGAAATATATATAGGCAGATAGACATGATAGATAAGTGGAAAGATGATAGATAGATAGATAGCCAAATACAGACAGACAGATAAACTGATAAGTAGAAAGCTAGAGATGGATATTCAGACAGATGGACAGACAGATATTTAGAAAGATAAATAGAAAGACAGTAAATGGATGGATTCAGACAGAGATAGACCAGATAAAAAGAAAGCTAGATGAATGGATAGAGAGACTGATAGAGAGGTGTGTGTGTCTGTGTGTATGTGTGTGAAGATATATATATATGTACCCACACACCCACACACACATGCATATATAGATAGACAGATAGGTAGTTTTATAGATACATAGACAGACAGACAGACAGATAAATAGAAAGATAGCTAGATAGATGGATAGATAGATAAATTGATATCTATATAGATAGATACAGAGAGAGATATTTAGATAAATAGATGGATAGACAGATAGACAGCCAGATAGACAGAAGACATAAATAGATAGACAGATGGACAGACCGACCAACCAGAGATAAATAGAAAGATTGATAGAAGACTAGATAAACAAATAAATAGAAAAATAAGTACATAGATGAATAGACAGCCAGATGGACAAATAGATAGATAGACGGTTAGATAGAAAGATGGATAGATAAATAGAAAGATTGATAGATAGATAGATGGAGAGAGATACAGAGACTCACAGATAAAGAGATAGATAGATAAATCTATATAGATAAATAGAAAAAGAATAGATAGAGAGAAAGAGACAAGAAGACAGATCGACAGATACACTGAGAAATAATTACAAAGATAAATAGATGGACAAACATACACACACAGAGAGATAAATAGAAACATACATAGATAGATGTATAGACAGCAAGATAGACAGGCAGATAGACAAATAAATAGAAAGAAAGATAGATAGATAGACAGAAAGACAGATAACAGAAAGATTGATAGATGGATGGACAGCCAGCCAGTCAAATAGATAAATTGAAACATAGATAGATAGCCAGATAAATAGAAGGATAAATAGAGAAATAGTTAGATAGGTGGGTGGATGGATGGATACACAGAAAGACAGATAAAGAGAAAGATAGGTAGATGGATAGACAGATAGACTAATAAATAGAAAAATAGATGGATCATCAACCAGCCAGCTAGCCAGACATATAAAGAGAAAAATACAGATAGATGGATAGACCGACCAACAGATAGATAGACAGATAAATAGAAAGATAAGCATATAGATGGATAGACAGCCAGATAGAGAAATAGAAAATCAGATAGAGAAATGGATAGACAAATAGATAGCCAAATAAATATAAATATAGGTAGATAGATGGATAAACAGCCAAATACAGACAGACAAACATACATAGAAAGATGGATTCATACGTGTATAACATACAGTCAAATAGATAGATAAGTAGAAAAAATATTTAAATGGATATTCAGACAGACAGATCAACAGATGGAAATAGATAAATAGAAAGATAGTAGATGGATGGATAGATAGCTTTCAGACAGACAGATCAACAGATAGAAATAGATAAATAGAAAGATAGTAGATGGATGGATAGATAGCTAAATAGACTGCCAGACAGACAGATAAAAATAAAAATAAATGAATGGATATACAGACAGACAGGCAAGCAGGCAGATAAGCAGAAAGACAGAAAAACACACAGATTGACAGATAAATAGAAAGATAGATAATTGACAGACAGGAGATAAATAGAAAGTTAGATAGATAGATAGACATAGAGATAAATGGATAGACATATATTGATAGATAGACAAACAGATAAATAGAAAAATAGATTGATAGGTGCAAAAACAGACAAATAGACAGATAAATAGAAAAATTATTTAAATGGATATTCAGACAAACAGATTGATAGATTAATAGAAAGATAGATTGTAGACAGATAAACATAAATAGAAATATAGATAGATGGACAGATAAATCGAAAGATAGATGGATAGACAGCTACATACAGAGAGAAAGACAAATAGATTAATAAGTAGAGAGATAGAAAGGAAGGCAGGAAGGAAGGAAGGGAGAAAGATTGATAGTGGATGGATAGACAACCAGCCAAATAGACAGATAATTTGAAACATAGACAGATAGATGGATCACCAGACAGATAGCCAGATAAATAGGATAGTTAGAGAGATAAATAGAGAGATAGAGAGATGGATGGATGGGTGGATGGATGGATACACAGAAAGACATAAATAGAAAGATAGATGGACAGACAGAAAGATAGAAAGATAGATAGATAGATGGATCAACAGCCAGAAAGTCAACCAGGCAGCCAAACCTATAGATAAATAAAAAAATACAGATAGATAGTTAATTAGACAGACCAACTGATAGATAGACAGATAAATAGAAAGATAAGTACATAGATAGATAGACATCCAGATAGACAGATAGACTAATAGAAAATCAGATGGATAAATGGATAGATAGATAGATAAACAGACAGACAGATAGAGAAATAAATAAACAAATAAATAGAAATATAGGTAGATAGATGGGTAGACAGCCAAACACAGACAGATACATACGCAGGTAGACAGACAGATAGATAGGCAGGTAGACAGAGAGAGAGACAGACAAACAGATAAATAGAAAGACAGATTCATAGGTGCTTAGACATAGATAGATAGTCAAATAGATAAGTAGAAAAATATTTAAATGGATATTGAGACAGAAAAATCAACAGATAAAGAGAAAGATAGATAATTGGCCAGATCAATCGAAAGGTATAGATGGATGAATAGACAGCTAGGTAGGCAGACAAACAAATAAAAAGAAACATAGATAGATGAATGGATACACAGACAAACAGGCAAGCAGGCAGACAGGAAGAAAGACAGAAAAACAGACAAATAGATAAATAGAAAGGTAGCTGATAGACAGCTAGGTAGACAGACAGATAGATAAAGCAAAAGATAGATGAATGGATACACAGGTAGACAAGCAGACAGATAGAGACATACAGGCAGACAGACAGACAGACATAGATAGATGGATATATAGACAGACAGACAGACAGATAGATGAATGGATAGACAGACCAACAGAGAGAAAGATAGATGCATAGATAGATATGTAGATAAAAAGTCATATAATGGAAAGATGGCTAAGTAGCAGCCAGATGGACAGATAGATACACATAGAGAGTGAGAGATAGCTCGAAAGATATAGATATATCTATCTATATACAGACAGATACATAGACAGATAAATTGAAAGATACATAGATAGATGGATAGACATAAATACATAAATAGAAAGATAGATAGATAATAGAAAGATAGTTGATAGATAGATAGATAAATAGATAGATAGATAGTATGTCAGTCAGCCAAATAGATAAATTAAAGCATAAACAGATAGATGGATAGCCAGATAAATAGAAGGAGGGAGAGAAGGAGGGAGAGAGACAGACAGACAGATCAATAGAAAGATAGATGGATAAATAGATAGTTAGATGGATAGATAGATAGAGAGAGAGACGGGTAGATAGATAATCAGATAAATAGAAAAACAGATTGATAGGTGCATAGACAGATAAGTAGAAAAATATTTCAATGGATATTCTGACAGACAGATCGACAAATAAATAGAAAGATAGATGATAGACATGGAAAGATACATAGAAAGATAGTGGATGGAAGAGAGCTAGATAGACAGACAAACAGATAAAATGATAGATAAATGGATACACAGACAGACAGGCAGAAAGACAGAAAAACAAACTGATAAATAGGAAGGTAGATGATAGGTAGACAAACAGACAGATAGACACATAAAGGGAAAGATAGATGGATGAATGGATAAACAGATAGACAGACTGACCGGAGATAAATGGAAAGATTGATAGATGTATAGATGGACCGACAGATGGATAGACAAATGACTAGCAAAATAAGTACATAGATGGGTAGACAGCCAAATGGACAGCCACATAGACAGATAAATAGAAAGTTAGATAGATAGATGGATAGATAGGCAAAAATAGACAGATAGATAGAAAGGTAGATAGGTGGATAGACAGCCAGATACAGACAGATGGCGACTCACAGACAGATAGACAAATAGCAAGATAGATAAATATAAAGATTAGATGGATGGGTAGAGAGAGAGAGAGACAGTGAGACAGACAAGACAGACAGAGATACAGACAATGAGACAGATAGATAAATAGTCAAACAGATAAATAGAAAGTTAGATAGGTGCATAGACAGAGAGACGAATAGATAAGTAAAGAAATACACAAAGATAGACAGACAGATAGCTAAATAGAGATAAATAGAAAGATAGATAGAAGGATAAAGAGCCAGATAGACAGACAGATAGCTGTATAGACACACAGACAGGGAGAAAGATAGAGAAATATAGAGACAGATAGACAGATGCATTGGAAAATAGCTAGCTAGCTAGAAGGATAGACATATACACAGACTAGATAGAGAGATGAATAGAAAGATAGAAGAATAGGCAGATAGACATACATATAGACAGATACATGGATGAATAGAAAGATTGATAAATGGATGGACAGTGAGATAGACAGATAGATAGAAAGATACATAAAAGGACAGATAAATAGGTAGAAAAATAGATAAATGGATGGATAGACAGCTAACCAGAAAGATAAATAGATAGATAGATGGACAGAAAAACAGACACACACATAGATGGATAGATAAACAGATAGATAGATGGATAGACAGATAAATAGAAAGATAGATGGATAGACACACAGCCAGAAAGATAAATACAAATATAGTTAGATTAAAGACAGATAGACAGATAAATAGAAAGGTAGATAGATAGATGGATAGATATGCAGTCAAATAAGTAGAAAAATAGTTACATAGAAATATTGATGGATAGATCGACAGATAAATAGAGACTGGTGGATGGATACATAACTGAGAGAGATATAGACAGATAAATAGAAAGATGGCTAGAGAGATGGACAGATAAATAGAAAGATAAATGAATAGACAGATCAGAAGATAAATAGAAACATAGATCGATATACATATCCATCTATCTTTCTATTTTTCTATTTATCTGTCTATCTATCTCTCTAGCCATCTTTCTGTCTAATCCACCTATCTATCCATCTATCTTTCTATGTATCTATCTCTCTATCTATTTGACTATCAATGTCTTCTTCTCTGTCTATCCATCTTTGTGTCTTTCTATTTATCTGTCTATAGACCTAGCTATCTATCTTTCCATCTGGCTATCTTTTTATTTATCTGTCTCTATCTGTGTATCTATCCGTCTTTCTATTTATCTATCTATCCATCTTTCTATGTATGTATGTATGTATTTATGTATGTATCTGTCTGTCTATCTATCTATGTATACCAGTTTGACTGTATAAGCATCAATCTTCTTATCTATCTATCCATGTAGCTATCTTTCTGTTTATCTATCTGGCTGTCTATACATCTATCTGTCTTTCTAGTTTTCTGTCTATCTAGCTGTATGTCTACCTGTCTGTCTATGCTTCTATTTATCTATATTTCTGTTTATTAGTCTATCTATCTATCTTTCTATTTATCTATGTGTCTATATGTCTGTTTGTCTGTCTACCCATCTACCTACCTTTTCTTTTATCTGTCTGTCCATCTATCTATCTTTCTATTCATCTTTCTATCTATGTCTGTCAGGCTTTCTATTGCTATATCTCTCTATTTTTCTACTCAACTGTCTCTCTTTCTGTCTGGCGGAAACAGACAGACAGACAGACAGAAAAATAGATAGTAGATAAATAGAAATATAGATAGATAGATAAATAGCAAGATATATGGATAGATAGATAAACAGAAAGATGGATAGATAGATAAATAGAAAGATAGATGAATAGACACACAGCCAGACAGATAAATACAAAGATAATTAGATTAAAGACAGATAGACAGATAAATAGAAAGATAGATAGATAGATGGATAGATATGCAGTCAAATAAGTAGAAAGATAGTTACATAGAAAGATTGATGGACAGATAGACAGATAAATAGAGACTGGTGGATGGATACATAAACTGAGAGAGATATAGACAGATAAATAGAAAGATAGCTAGAGAGATGGACAGATAAATAGAAAGATAAATGAATAGACAGACAGATCAGAAGATAAATAGAAACATAGATCGATAGACATATCCATCTATCTTTCTATTTTTCTATTTATCTGTCTATCCATCTCTCTAGCCATCTTTCTGTCTAATCCATCTATCTATCCATCTATCTTTCTATGTATCTATCTCTCTATCTATTTGACTATCAATGTCTTCTTATCTGTCTATCCATCTATTTGTCTTTCTATTTATCTGTCTATAGACCTAGCTATCTATCTTTCCATCTAGCTATCTTTTTATTTATCTGTCTCTATCTGTGTATCTATCCGTCTTTCTATTTATCTATCTATCCATCTTTCTAGTATGTATGTATGGATTTATGTATGTATCTGTCTGTCTATCTATCTATATCAATTTGACTGTATAAGCATCAATCTTTTTATCTGTCTATCCATGTAGCTATCTATCTTTCTGTTTATCTATCTGGCTGTCTATACATCTGTCTGTCTTTCTAGATTTCTGTCTATCTAGCTGTATGTCTACCTGTCGGTCTATGCTTCTATTTATCTATATTTCTGTTTATTAGTCTATCTATCTATCTTTCTATTTATCTATGTGTCTATATGTCTGTTTGTCTGTCTACCCATCTACTTACTTTTTCTATCTGTCTGTCAGTCCATCTATCTATCTTTCTATTCATCTTTCTATCTATGTCTGTCAGGCTTTCTATCGCTATATCTCTCTATTTTTCTACTCACCTGTCTCTCTTTCTGTCTGGCTGAGACAGACAGACAGACAGAAAGATAGATAGTAGATAAATAGAAATATAGATAGATAGATAAATAGCAAGATATATGGATAGATAGATAAACAGAAAGATGGATAGATAGATAAATAGAAAGATAGGTAGATAGATAGATAAACAGAAAGATAAATAGAAACATAGATCGATTGATAGACAGATAAATGGATAGATAGGCAGATAGGTGTACAGACAGATAGATAAATAGAAAGACAGATAGATGGATAGACAAGGATTAACAGGCAGAAAGATAGATGAATAGAAAGATAGATAGATGGACATAAAAACAGACAGACAGACAGACAGACAGATAGAGAGACAGATAAGTAAAAAGACAGAGAGATAGAGTAATATAAAGCCAGATAGACAAATAGAGAGATGAATAGAAAGATTGATATATGCACAGGCAGACAGATAAATGATAGACAGACAGACAAATAGATAAATAGAAAGACAGATAGATGGATAGAAGGTAGACAAACAGGCAGAAAGATACATAGATAAATAGAAAGATAGATAAATGGATAGACACACAGCCAGTCATTCAGCCAGGCAGGCAGTCAACAAGACAGGCAGATAGATAAATAGATGATTAGAAAGATGTCAGATAAATAGAAATATAGATATATAGACAAATAAATAGATGGATAGACAGGTAGATAGAAAGACATATAAACAGAAATATGGCTAGATAGATGGATAGATACACAGATAGAAAAATAGATGGATAGACAGAAAGATAAATAGAAACATAGATTGGTACACAGATAGATAGATAGGTAGACAGACAGATAGATGAATGGATAATAGGTGTATAGACAGATAAGCAGAAAGACAGACAGACAAATAGGCAGAAAGATAGAGAGAGAAATGGACAGACATAGCCAGTCAGCTAGCCAGGCAGCCAACTAGAGACAGATAAGTAGAAAGAGAGTGATAGAAATCCAGGTAAACAAATAGGCAGATAGTGAGATGAATAGAAAGATAGATAGATAGATGGACAGATAGACAGATAAATGGAAAGGTAGGGAGTTAGGTGGATAGACAGACAGACACTTAGATAAATAGAAAGACAGATAGATGTATAGGCAGACAGGTAGATAAATAAATAGAAATTAGATAGAAGCATAGACAGGTAGATAGACATACAAATGGATCAACAGATAAATAGAAAGGTAGATAGATAGATGTATAGACAGCCAGATACAGACATACAGATAGATAGAAAGATAGATGGATAGACAAATAGACAGATTGATGGATAGATAGGCATACAGTCAAATAGACAGATACATAGAAAGATAGATGGAGAGATAGATAAATAGAAAGATAGATGGATACACAGACAGAGAGACAGATAGATACATGGAACAATGTCTAAAGACATGGATAGACAGATGGAAAGAGAAAGAGAAAGATAGGTAAATGGATATAAAGATAGATCAAAGGATAAATAGAAACTTAGGCAGATGGACAGACAGGAAAATATAGAGATAAATGGAAAGAGAGATGTCTAGGTGTATAGACAGATATAGAAAGACAAAAAGATGGATAGACAGATAATCCGACAAACAGGCAGAAACATATATAGATAAATAGAAAAGTAGACACACACAGCTAGTCAATCAGGCAGCCGATGAGCCAGAAAGACAGAGAGACAGATGATTAGAAAGATAGCAGATAAATAGAATGATAGATGAATAGATAGATAAGTAGAAAGATAAATGGATAGACAGGGAGAAAAAGATAGATAAACAGAGAGATGGCTAGATGGATGGATAGATACACAGATAGATTGATGGATAGACAGAAAGCTAAATTGAAACATACAGAGATTGGTACACATATAGATGGATATGCAGACAGAAAGATAGATAAATGGATAGATAGGTATTTAGAGAGATAGATATATAGACAGATAAATAGAAAGGCAGATAGATGGATAGACTGATAGAAGGACAAATAAGCAGAAAGATAGATGAATAGAAAGATAGATAGCCAAATGGACAGACACACAGCAGTCAGGCAGCCAACCAGCTAGTCAAACAGATAGAAACAGATAACAAGAAATATATAGAGATAGAGCAATAGAAAGCCATATAGACAAATAGACAATTAGAGAGATGAATGGAAAGAGAGACAGATAGATAAATGGAAAGATAGGTAGATAGATAGAGACAGGCAGATAGACAGGTAGATAGAGAGATGGCTAGAAGACACTCAGATAAATAAATACAAAAATAGATAGATGGATAGACAAATAAACAGAAATATGGATAGATAGATAGATGGATAGACACCCAGCCAGTCAGTCTGCCAGCCAGCTAGACAGACAGGAAGATAATTAGAAAGAAAGATAGATATATGAATAGACAGACATAGAGTCAGACATACATACAGAAAGTTAGATAGACAGCACATATATAGAAATATAGATGTATAAATAGATATCCAGACAGATAGATAATTAGATAAGTAGAAAGATAGATAGATGGATAGTTAGATATACAGAAAGATAGATAAGTAGAAAGAAAAATAGACATAAATAGAAAGCTCAATAGAATGATAGATAAACTGTTAGATAGTTGAACAGACAGATAAATAGAAATATAGACAGGTAGATAGATATAGAGATAGAGCAAAAGATAAATAGAAAGGTAGATAGATGGATAGACAGCCAGATAGAAAGACATACACATAGAAAGATAAATAGAATGTTATATAGATAGAAGGATAGACAGATAGACAGTCAAATAGACAGGAAAAGAGATAGCCCAGTGGATGGATATATAAATAGAGCGACAGACAGATAGACAGATGAATAGAAAGATTGCTAGAGAGATGGATAGATGTACAGATAAATAGAAAGATAGATGGCTAGACATCAAAAGATAAATAGAAACAGATGGATAGACAGGCAGATAGATAAAGTGAAAAATAGATGTACAGACAGATAAATAAAGAGATAGATGGATAGACAAACAGACAAAGAGGCAGAAAGATACAAAGTAAATAGGTAGATGGACACACAGCCAGTCACTTAGCCAGCTAGGCAACCAACAAGATAGACAGACAGATAGATGATTAGAAAGATAAATAGCAGATAAATAGAAATATAGATGGATGGACATAGATAGATATAGATAGACAGATAAATAGAAGGCTAGATGTATAGACAGATAGATAAACAGAAAGCTGGCCAGATAGATGAATAGAAACAGACACATATATAGATAGATGGATAGACAGGAAGATAAATAGAAACATAGATACATAGACAAACAGATCGATAAAATGGACAGATTGGTAGATAGGTGTATAGACAGACAGATATATAGACAGATAAATAGAAAGCTAGAGATCTGGATATACAGACAGGTAAGCAGGCAGAAAGATAGATAAATAGAAAGATAGATAGATAAATGGACAGACACACAGCCAGCCAGCCATTCAGTCAGTCAACCAGCCAGGCAGCCAACCAGACAAAGAGACATATAGTAGAAAGAGAGATAGAGTAATAGAAAGCCAGAAAGACAAATAGACAGAGAGATGATAGATAGACAGATAAATGGGGAGGTAGGTAGATAGGTGAATATACAGAGAGACAGACAGACAGACAGAAAGATACATACATACATATATACATACATAGAAAGACAGATAAATAGAAAGAGATGACTAGAGAGAAAGACAGACATTCAGATAAATAAAAAGATAGATGGATAGATAGAAAGATAAATAGAAATATGGATAAATAGATGGATAGACAGAAATACAGAAATATATATAGATGAACAGACAGATAAATAGAAAGATAGATGGATAAATAGATAAGTAGAAAGATAGAGGGATAGACAGAAAAAGGCAGATAGATAAATAGCAATAGATAGACAGATAAATAGAAAGCTAATAGTTAGATGAACAGATAAATAGAAAGATAGATAGAATGATAGATGAATAGACAACCAGACAGACAGATAGCTACATAGAACATATATAGAGATATAGATAGACAAATAGATAATTAGATAAATAGAAAGATAGAATGATAGATAAGTTGAAAGATAGAATAGACAGATGAACAAATAGAAAGATAGAAAGATGTAGTTGGATAGACAGACATATAAATAGAAATATAGATAGAAGCATAAACAGACAGATAGATAGACATACAGATAGATCGACAGATAAATAGAGATAGATAGATAGATAGATTGACAGCCAGATAGAGACATACAGATAAATAGAAAGATAGATAGTTAGATGGATAGACGGAAAGACAAATAAGAAGATAGATGGATAGATAGTCAAATAGACAGAGATAGATACATAAATAGCTAGACAGATAAATAGACAGATGGATACACAGAGAGACAGATAAATAGAAAGATAGAGAGATGGATAGACAGACAGAAAAATAGATGGATAGATAGGCAGATAGAAAGAAAAGAAAGAAGGAAGGAAGGAAGATAGCTGGATAAACAGACAAACAAGCAAAAAGATAGATAAATAGAAAGGTAGGTATATAAATGGAGAGACACACAAGCAAACAGTCAACCAGCCAGGCAAGCAAGCACACACACACACACACACACACACACACACACACACACACATAATTAGAAATATAAAGAGATAGAAAGCAAGATAGACAAATAGGCAATTAGATAGAGAGATGAATAGAAAGATAGATGGATAGAAAGATGTAGAAAAATGGAAAGGTAGGCAGATAGATGGATAGATAGGTAGATAAATAGATAGACAGAAAGACAGACATTCAGATAGATAAATACAAATATAGATAGATGGATAGACAGACAGATAAATAGAAATATGGATAAACATCCAGCCAATCAGTCAGTCAGGCCTGCCAGCCAATCAGCTAGTCAGCCTGCTAAGACAGGCAGATAATTAGAAAGATAGATAGATAGATGGATGGACAGACACACAAACTGACAGAAGAAGTTTAGAGAGACAACAGATATAGAGAAATATAGATATATAGATAGACAGACAGACAATTAGATAAATAGAAAGATAGATGGATAAATAGATAAGTAGAAAGATAGAGGGATAGATAGAAAAAGGCAGATAGATAAATAGTAATAGATAGATAACTTGAAAGCTAATAGTTAGATGAACAGACAGATAAATAGAAAGATAGATAGAATGATAGATGAATAGATAACCAGACAGAAAGATAGCTACATAGAAAGATAGATAGATAGAAAGGTGTATCCATCCAGACAGAGAGATAAATAGAAAGATGGATGATTGACAGCCAGATAGATAGATAGACTGACAGGTAAATAGAAAGACAGCTAAGTGGGTAGACAGATACACAAACGCAGAGATAAATGGAAAGATAGTAGATAGATGGATAGAGAGCCAGATAGACAGACTGGTATATATACATACTATATATATATATATATATATATATATATATATATATATATATATATATATATATATATATATATATATATACACACACATACATACAGAGATATAGAATGATAGACAGATAGATGACTAGACATACACAGATAAATAAAAAGATAGACTGATAGATGGATATACAGCCAGATAGACAGAGAGACAGACAGAGATGGATAGATAAAAAAATAAAAAGATACATGGATAGACATACAGATAGACATATAGAAAGACATATAGATAGATGTATAGTCTATCTGGTCTGTCAGACAGATAGCCAGATAAATAAAAAGATAAATAGATATATAGGTGGATAGACAGACAGAAAAATAGGGAGATAAGTAGAAAGATAGATGGATAGACAAATAAAAAGATAGTTGGATAGGTGGATAGACAGACAAATTAGTAGAAAGATAGATGGATAGATAGAAAGATAGAAAAGTAGAAAGATTGATACATGGATGGACAGAGAGACAGACAGATATGTACATAGATAAATATAAAATTCAACAGATAAGTAGAAAGATAAACAGATAGATAGATTTATAGACACCCAGATAGATAGATAGAAAGATAAATAGAAAGAAAGATACATAGATGGATATACAAACAGCCAGAAAGATAAATAGAAAAATAAATAGATATAGGAAGAGAGAGACAGACAGACAGACAGACACACACACACACACACACACACACACACACACACACACACATACACACACACACACATACACAGAGAGAGAGAGAGAGCTACTTTGAAAGATAGATGAATACACAGCCAAATAGACAGACAGAAGAACAGATAGACAGATAGAAAGCAGATAAATAGAAACATAGATAAATGGATAGAAAACCAAATAAATTGACACATAGATAGATAGATAGATAGATGCATAGCCAGAGAGACAGACAGATATGTAGATAAACAAATACATAGATAGATTGATAGACAGCCAGATAGATAGATAAATGATAGATACATAGAAAGAAAGATACATAGATGGATAGACAGCCAACCAGCCCGAAAGATAAACAGATGGATAGAGAGATAGAGATAGACAAATGGACAGCTACTTTGAAAGATGGGTAGATAGATGAATATACAGCAAAACAGACAGACAGAAGAATAAACAGATACGTAGATAGAAAGTCAGATAAATAGAAATAGATAAATTTAAACATGGACAGATAGATAGCCAGAAAAATAAGAGGAGAGAGTGAGAGAGAGAGAGAGAGAGAGAGAGAGAGAGAGAGATACACAGACAGACAGATAAATAGAAAGATAGATAGGTAGATTGACAGCCAGCCAATAAGTCAGCCAGCCAGACAGACATATAGATAAATAGAAAAATACAGATAGATGGATAGACAGACAGACCAAAAAATAGATAGATAAACAGAAAGATAAGTACATATATGGGTAGACAGCCAGATAGTTAGAGAAATAGAAAATCAGATAGATAAATGCATAGACAGATAGACAAATAGATAGGTGGATAAATAGAAGTATAGGTAGATAGATGGATAGACAAATACAAACAGATAGATAGATAAATAGATAAACAGATAAATAGAAAGATAGATTCATAGGTGCATAGACATAGACAGTCAAATAGAAAGACAGATAAATAAAAAACATTTAAATGGATATTCAGACAGACAGATCGAGATAAATAGAAAGATAGATGGTAGACAGAATGATAGATATACAGATAAATAGAAAGATGGATGGATAGATAGCTAGATAGACAAACAGATAAAAAGAAAGATAGATGAATGGATAAAGAGATAGGCAAGCAGGAAGACAAGCAGAAAGACAGAAAAACAGACAGACAGGCAGACAGACAGGCAGATAAATAGCAAGATAGACAGGAGATAAATAGAAAGTTAGATAGATGGACATATTGACAGACAGAAGCATAAACAGATGCACAGACAAATAGATGCATAAATAGCCAGGTGGACAAAAAGGTAAATAGAAAGTTAGATAAATAGAAAGCTAAGTAGATAGATGGATAGACAGATACAGAGACTCACAGATAGACAGAGACAGACAGATAAATAGACAAATAAATAGAAAGAGAGTAGGTGGATGGATATAGAGAGAAAGACAATGAGAAAGGCAAGAAGACAGAGAAACAGGAAGACAGACAAGAGATAGATAGATAGATAGATAGATGATGGATGGATGGATGGATATATAACCAGACAGTCAGATGGATAGACAGATAGACAGACAGATCGATAGACAACAAAATAAAGAGACAGGTAGGCAGACAGACAGACAGATGGACAGGCAGGCAGGTAGATAAATAGAAAGATAGATAGGTATACAGATAGAAAGATAGAAAGATGGATTTACAGATAAATAGAAAGATAGGTAAATAGATGGATAGAGGTAGATGTAGAGGGTCACAGTCAGTGGGGAAACTCTGGGTAAGGTATAAGACCCTTCAGCCCAGAGGGAACCTGCTGACAAGGTCTGGTTCGGCTCCCCATCTTCCCTAAGGGCTCTCGGCCTTCCTGAGAAGTCAGGGGGCAGTGACCACCTGTGTGTGATTGAGGCAGAGGGATACCAGGTGGAAGTGATACCAGGTGGCAAATGGCATACAATAGCAAGTTGTTCATGTGGTCCCACGTGTGCAATATATACTTAGTGCATGCCCAGTGTTTTTGTTACATAAGGGTATAAAAAGGGGAAAGTCCTTGGAATAAATGGACTCCATTTTTCCACCATCCTCAGGAGTCCCACCTCATCACTTCTCCACTAGGATGGTATATTTTAACCACCCCAGCATGGGGGCTCTAGAAAGCAGGACACATTTTAACCACCCCAGCATGGGGGCTCTAGAAAGCAGGACACAATAGGTAGATAGACAGATAAATAGAATGATATATAGATAGATGGATAGATAGTCAGTCAGTCAGACAGACAGATAAATAGAAATATATATAGGCAGATAGACATGATAGATAAGTGGAAAGATGATAGATAGATAGATAGCCAAATACAGACAGACAGATAAACTGATAAGTAGAAAGTGTGTACATATATATATATGTACACACACACATACATGTATATAAAGATAGAGAGATAGGTAGATATATAGATACATAGATAAACAGATATCTATATAGATAGATACACACAGAGAGAGATAGTTAGATAAATAGATGGATAGACAGATAGACAGCCAGATAGACATATAGAAGACATAAATAGATAGACAGATGGACAGACCGACCAACCAGAGATAAATAGAAAGATTGATAGAAGACTAGATAAACAAATAAATAGAAAAATAAGTACATAGATGAATAGACAGCCAGATGGACAAATAGATAGATAGACGGTTAGATAGAAAGAGGGATAGATAAATAGAAAGATTGATAGATAGATGGAGAGAGATACAGAGACTCACAGATAGAGAGATAGATAGATAAATCTATATAGATAAATAGAAAAAGAGTAGATAGAGAGAGAGAGAGACAAGAAGACAGATCGACAGATACACGGAGAAATAATTACAAAGATAAATAGATGGACAAACATACACACACAGAGAGATAAATAGAAACATACATAGATAGATGTATAGACAGCAAGATAGGCAGGCAGATAGACAAATAAATAGAAAGATAGATAGATAGACAGAAAGACAGATAATAGAAAGATTGATAGATGGATGGACAGCCAGCCAGTCAAATAGATAAATTGAAACATAGATAGATAGCCAGATAAATAGAAGGATAAATAGAGAAATAGTTAGATAGGTGGGTGGATGGATGGATACACAGAAAGACAGATAAAGAGAAAGATAGGTAGATGGATAGACAGATAGACTAATAAATAGAAAAATAGATGGATCAGCAACCAGCCAGTAAATCAATCAGCTAGCCAGACATATAAAGAGAAAAATACAGATAGATGGATAGACAGACCAACAGATAGATAGACAGATAAATAGAAAGATAAGTATATAGATGGATTGACAGCAGATAGAGAAATAGAAAATCAGATAGATAAATGGATAGACAAATAGATAGCCAAATAAATATAAATATAGGTAGATAGATGGATAAACAGCCAAATACAGACAGACAGACAAGCATACATAGAAAGATGGATTCATACGTGTATAACATACAGTCAAATAGATAGATAAGTAGAAAAATATTTAAACGGATATTCAGACAGACAGATCAACAGATAGAAATAGATAAATAGAAAGATAGTATATGGATGGATAGATAGCTTTCACACAGACAGATCAACAGATAGAAATAGATAAATAGAAAGATAGTAGATGGATGGATAGATAGCTAAGTAGACTGCCAGACAGACAGATAAAAATAAAAATAGATGAATGGATATACAGACAGACAGGCAAGCAGGCAGATAAGCAGAAAGACAGAAAAACACACAGATTGACAGATAAATAGAAAGATAGATAATTGACAGACAGGAGATAAATAGAAAGTCAGATAGATAGATAGACAGACAGAGATAAATAGATAGATATATATTGATAGATAGACAATAGATAATTAGAATAATAGATTGATAGGTGCAAAATCAGACAGACAGATAAGTAGAAAAATTATTTAAATGGATATTCAGACAAACAGATTGATAGATTAATAGAAAGATAGATTATAGACAGATAAACATAAATAGAAATATAGATAGATGGACAGATAAATTGAAAGATAGATGGATAGACACTTAGATACAGAGAGAAAGACAAATAGATTGATAAGTAGAGAGATAGAAAGGAAGGCAGGAAGGAAGAAAGGGAGAAAGATTGATAGTGGATGGATAAACAACCAGCCAAATAGACAGATAATTTGAAACATAGACAGATAGATGGATCGCCATATAGATAGCCAGATAAATAGGATAGTTAGAGAGATAAATAGAGAGATAGAGAGATGGATGGATGGGTGGATGGATGGATACACAGAAAGACATAAATAGAAAGATAGATGGACAGACAGAAAAATAGAAAGATAGATAGATGGATCAACAGCCAGAAAGTCAACCAGGCAGCCAAACATATAGATAAATAAAAAAATACAGATAGATAGTTAATTAGACAGACCAACTGATAGATAGACAGATAAATAGAAAGATAAGTACATAGATGGATAGACATCCAGATAGACAGATAGACTAATAGAAAATCAGATGGATAAATGGATAGATAGATAGATAAACAGACAGAGAAATAAATAAACAAATAAATAGAAATATAGGTAGATAGATGGGTAGACAGCCAAACACAGACAGATAGATAGGCAGGTAGACAGACAGAGAGAGAGACAGACAAACAGATAAATAGAAAGACAGATTCATAGGTGCTTAGACATAGGTATATAGGCAAATAGATAAGTAGAATAATATTTAAATGGATATTGAGACAGAAAAATCAACAGATAAAGAGAAAGATAGATAATTGGCCAGATCAATCGAAAGGTATAGATGGATGAATAGACAGCTAGGTAGGCAGACAAACAAATAAAAAGAAACATAGATAGATGAATTGATACACAGACAGACAGGCAAGCAGGCAGATAGGAAGAAAGACAGAAAAACAGACAAATAGATAAATAGAAAGGTAGATGATAGACAGCTAGGTAGACAGACAGCTAGATAAAGCAAAAGATAGATGAATGGATACACAGGTAGACAAGCAGACAGATAGAGACATACAGGCAGGCAGACAGACAGACATAGATAGATGGATATATAGACAGACAGACAGGAGATAAATAGATTGATATATTTGTGAAGACCAGTTTAGCAGCCTTGATGCCTTAGAACCAGCCAGAAGCAAAAGTCCTTGGTCTTTAGGGGTAGAAGTGAAGGAAATGGACACAGGATCTCCAGAACCTTCCTTCTCCTTTTCTACCACCAAAGTGCCTCTGGCTTGTCTTACTCCACCCCCTAATCCTTCCCACAATTCTTTGTATACACCAAAAGATTGAACCAGCACAGAATAGTGGGAAGAGCCATTTTCCAAGCATATGATAATAGAGTATTGTCCAATCGGTAATTAGCCTTAGGTGCTCAGTTGTGCGACCTCAGTGCATCAACTCAGAGTTTCAGCCCTTTACATCTCCTGCTTTCTTTTGTTTTAGAATACAGGTGGTCACGCCATCCCTGGCATCTCAGGAAAGGAGATGAAAAGCACCAAAGGGAAGTGGAGGTTGCTAGAGGATTTCTGGGCTGAAGGATCTTATTAGAAACAGGTATGCACAAACCCATCAGCATGGAAGGTTTTACATAGGCACATAGCAATAACACACAGGCTATTAGTGATGATTCTCCCCACAGCCAGTGCAGCCTCAATTGTGGTGTAACAAACATGAATTGTACATGCAAGTAGCTGCATAACAAACAACACAAATCAACATGGCGTTGTAAAAGATTTCCAGAAGTCCTAGAAGGAGGGTATGTAAACAACAGTCACAAGTACGCCTTCTCCAGCAGCCAAGAGATAGTAGATTGATGGATAGCCAGCTATGCAGACAGACAAACAGATAAAAATAAAGATAGATGAATGGATAGGCAGAACAACAGTGAGAGAGAGAGATACATACATACATATATACATAGGTAGACAGGTAGGTAGATAGATAGATAGATAGACAGAGACAGATAAATAGAAATATAACTAGGTAGATGTATAGAAAGCCAGATATATAGACTTAAAGATATACACAGAGAAATAGAAAGATAAATAGATGGATAGACAGAAAAGCAGCCAGATAGATAGGGAGACATAGCAGACAGACAGAGATAGATAGATAGATAGATAAACAGACCAGAGATAAATAGAAAGATTGGTAGACGGATAGTTAGACAGACAAATGGACAGACGAATAAATAGAAAAGTAAGTACATGATAGACAGCCATATTGACAGACAGATAAATAGAAATTTAGATACATAGATGGCTAGACAGACAGATGCAGAAAGAGACTTTCAGATGGACAGATAGATAAATAAAAAGAGTAGATGGGTGGATAAAGAGAGACAGACAATGAGACTGGCAGGAAGACAGAGACAGACAGGAGATAAATAGAAATTACATAGATGGATAATAGACAGATAGACAGAGAGACAGTTCAACAGATAAATAGAAAGATAGAGATAGATGAATAGACAGTAAGATAAATAGAGAGAAAGGAGCAAACACAGTCAGATGGACAGACAGGCAGGTGGATAGACAGAAAAATAGAAAGATAGATAGAGAGAAAATGGATGGATGGATCTACAGATAAATAGAAAGATAGGTAAATAGATGGATAGAGGAAGGTAGATAGACAGATTTTTAGAACACTATATATATAGATGGATAGATAGCCAGGGAACCAGTCAGTCAGACAGACACACAGACAGAAAAATAGACACATAAATAGAAATACAGATAGGCAGATATACAGACAGACAGAATGACAGTCAGGTAAGTGGAAAGACACATACATACATACACAGGTAGACAGATGTAGATCATAGACTGAAAGATAAATAGAAAGATTGCCAGATAGATGTATAGACAGCCAAATACACAGCAAGAGAGAGATAGTTAGAAAGGTAAGTAGATGGATAGAAAGATAGACTTACACACACACACACACACACACACACAGACACACACACACACAGATAAATAGAAATACTTATAAATAAATATATAAAATAGATAAAGATGGACAGCCAGCCAGATAGGCAGACTGGTAGACAAATAGAAAGAAAGAAAGAAAGAAAGGAAGGAAGGAAGGAAGGAAGGAAGGAAGGAAGGAAGAAGGAAGGAAGGAGGAAGGAAGGAAGAAGGAAGGAAGGAAGGAAGAAGGAAGGAAGGAAGGAAGGAAGGAACAGATTACAGAAAGATTGATAGATGGATGGACAGACAGCCTGACAGCCAAATAGATCATTTGAAACATAGACAGATAGATGGATAGACAGATAGAGAGCCAGATAAATAGAAGGATAGTTAGAGAGATAAATAGAGAGATAGATGGATAGATGGATCGATGGGTGAATACACAGAAAGACAGATAAATAGAAAGATAGACAGATGGATGGATATACAGACTGACAGATAAATAGAAAGATAGACAGATGGATTGATAGCCAGCCAGTAAGTCAGCCAGCCAGACATATAGATAAATAGAAAAATACAGATAGCTGGATAGACAGACTAACAGATAGACAGATAAGTACCTAGATGGATAGACAGCCAAAAAGTTAGACAGATAGACAAATAGAAAATCAGATAGATAAATGGATCGACAGATAGATAATCAGATATACAGTTAGACAAATAGATAGGCAAATAAATAGAAATATGCATGGATAGATGGATAAACAGCCAAATGCAGACAGATAGACAGACACATAGATAGACAGGTAGACAGATAGATAGATAGACAAACAGATAAGTAGAAAGATAGATTCATAGGTGCCTAGACTTAGATCGTCAAAAAGATAAGTAGAAAAAATATTTAGACAGACAGATCAACAGATAAATAAAATGATAGAGAGAAAGATAAATAGAAAGACAGATAGATGGACAGAAAAATAGAAAGGTAGCAGATGGATGGATAGATAGCTAGGTAGACAGCCAGCCACCAGACAGATAAAAAGAAAGATAGATAGATGAATGGATACACAGACAGACAGGCAAGCAGGCAGACAAGCAGAAAGAAAAACTGACAGATAAATAAAAGGTAGATGATAGATAGGTAGATAGACAAATAAAGAGAAAGATAGCAGAGGGATGGATAGACAGCTAAGTAGACAGACAGAAAGAAAGACAGATGAAAAGAAAGATAGATAGATGGACAGATACACGAGCAGACAGGTAAGCAGGCAGACAAGAAGCAAGACAGAAAACAGACAGATAAATAGAAAGATAGATGATAGACAGCTAAGTGGACAGATAAAGAGAAAGAGATAGATGAATGGATATACAGGCAGACAGACAGACAGACAGACAAAATAGACACACAGAGAGACAGGAGATAAATAGAAAGTTAGATACACTGATATATTGACAGACAGATAGATGCATAGACAGAGGCAGAGATAAACAGATGGATAGAGAGGCAGATGAGATAGATTGATGGATAGATAAACAGATATATAGAAAGATAGATTGATAGCTGCATAGAAAAATAGATAAGTAGAAAAACTATTTAAATGTGTATTCACACAGACAGATTGGCAGATAAAGAGGAAGATAAACAAGCAGACAGGTAGATAAGTAGAAAGATAGATAGTAGACACAGATAGACATAAAAAGAAAGCTAGATATATGGACAGATAAATAGAAAGATAGCAGATGGATAAATAGACAGCTAGGTAGACAGCCAGAAAAACAGATAAAAAGAAAGATAGGTAGATGAACAGATACACAGACAGACAAGCAAGCAGGCAGACAAGAAGAAAGACAGAAAAACAGACACAGATAGATAAATAGAACGGTAGATGATAGACAGCTAGGTAGATAGAAAGATAGATAGATGAATGGATACACAGATAGAGAGACAGATAGAAAGGAGATAAATAGAAAGTTAGATCAATATATTAGACAGATGCACAGATAAATAGATGGATAGACAGATAGACAAATCAGAGATTAATAGAATGATTGGTAGGTGAATAAAAAGACAGACTGACAAATGGATAGACATATAAATGGAAAAATAAGTACATATATGGATAGACAGGCAGATCAACAAACAGATAAATAGACTGATAAATAGAAAGCTAGATAAATAGATAGATAGACAGATAAATAGGAAGATAGGTAGAATGATGGATAAACAGCCAGATGCAGACAGCCAGAGACTCACAGATAGGCAGATAGACAGGTAGACAAATAAATAGCAAGATAGATAGACAGGTAAATAGAAAGAGAGTAGATGGATGGATAGAGAGAGATAGACAATGAGATAGGCCAGAAGACAGACAGAGAAACAGACAGACAGAAGATAAATAGAAATATAGATAGGTGGATATATAGACAGACATGGATAGACGGATAGACAGACAGGCAGACAATTCAAAAGAGAAATAGAAAGACGGATAGATGACTAGACAGAAAGATAAATAGAGAGACAGACAGACGGTCAGGCAGGCAGGGTGGATAGACAGATAAATAGAAATACAGATAGGCAAATATACAGACAGATAGAATGATAGTCAGATAAGTGGAAGGAAAGATAGATATGCAGATAAAAAGATAGATAAATAGAAAGATATAGATACAGACAGATAAGTAGATGGATAGATAGCCAGATACAGACAGATAGACTGGTAAGTAGAAAGAGAGAAAAGTAGAAAGGTAGATTTATAGGTGCATAGATATAGATAGATAGACAAATAGAGAGATAAATATAAAAATATTTAAATGGATAGTTAGACAGACATCAATAGATAAATAGAAAGACAGCTAGATAGATGTATAGAAAACCAGATATTTAGACAGACAGTTACACAGAAATAGAAAGTTAAATAGATGGATAGACAGATATATAGTTATACAGATAAATAGAAACATACATAGATAGATGCATAGGCATCCAGATAGACTGATATACAAATAGAAAGAAAGACAGACAGAAGACAGACAGACAGAAAGATAGATGGATGGACAGCCAGGCAGTCATAAATAGATAAATAAATAGAAACATAGAGAGATAGATAACCAGTAAATAGAAGGATAGATAGAGAGATAGAGAGATAGAGACATAGATAGATGGATGGATACAAGGATGCATGCATGGATGGATGGATGGGTGGATACACAGAAAGACAGAGAAATAGAAAGATAGATGAATCGACAGACAGCCAGTAAATCAACCAGCCAGCCAGACATATATAGATAAATTGGAAAATACAGATAGATGGGTAGACAGACAGAACAACAGATAGATAAATAGAAAGATAAGTACATAGATGGATAGAGAGCCAGAGAGTCAGACAAATAGCAAATCAGATAGATAAATGGATAGACAGATAGACAAATAGATAGGCAGATAAATAACAATATAGGTAGATAGATGAATAGAAAGCCAAATATAGACAAATAGACACATAGACAGGGAGATAGATAGACAGATAAATAAAAAGATAGATTCATAGGTACTTAGACATAGATAGTCAGTCAAATAGATAAGTAGAAAAATATTTAAATTGATATTCAGACAGATTGCTAGATAAATAGAAAGATAGGTAGATAAATGGAAAGATAGTTGGTAGACAGACAGATAGACAGATAAATAGAAAGATAGTACATGGATAGATAGACAGCTAGGTAGATAGTCAGACAGATAAAAAGAAAGATAGATGAATGGATACACAGACAGACAGGCAGAAAGACAGAAAAGCAGACAGACAAATAGAGAAATAGAAAGGTAGATAATAGACCATTAAGTAGACAGACAGATAGATAGACAGACAGACAAGAGATAAATAGAAAGTTAGATAGATTGATATATTGACAGACATATAGATGTGTAAACAGTTGCACAGATAAAATAGTTAGATGGATAGACACCAGATAGACAGGCAGACAGACAGGCAGATAGAGATAAATTGAAAGATAGATAAATAGATAGACCGGAGATAAATAGAAAGATTGATAGATGGATAGATAGACAGACAAATGGATGGACAAATAAATAGAAAAATAAGTACATAGGTGGATAGACAGCCAGGTAGACAGACAGATTAGTAGACAGATATATAAAAAGTTAAATAGATAGAAAAATAGAAAGATAGGTAGATACATGGATAGAAACACAGATACAGACAGAGACTTACAGGTAGACAGACAGACAGATAAATAGACATAATTACAAAAAGAGTAGATGTATGGATAGAGAGAGATAATAAGATAGGCAAGAAGACAGAAGATAGATAGATAGACAGACAGGAAATAAATAGAAATATATAGATAAACAGACAGGTTGATAGACTGATATACAGATAGGAGATAAATATAAAGTTAGATAGTTTGATATATTGACAGACAGAAGCATAGACAAATGTACGAATAGATAGATGGATAGACAGAAAAATAGGCAGACAGATAGATAGATCAGAGATAAATGGAAAGACTGATAGATGGATAGACAATTAAATTGAAAAATAAGTATATAGATGGATAGACAGACAGATAAAAAGAAAGTTAGAGAGAGAGACAAACAAATAGAAATACAGATCAATAAGTGCATAGACAGATAGATAAATAAGTAGAAAAATATTTAAATGGATATTCACACATACAAATCAACAAATAAATGGAAAGATAGATAAATAGAAAGATAGATTGTAGATAGACAGACAGATAAATAGAAAGATAGTAGATGGATGGATATACAGAAAGACAGGCAGGCAGACAGGGAGAAAGTCAGAAAAACAGACAGACATAGAAACAGATAAATAGAAAGGTAGATGATAGACACCTAGGTAGACAGATAGACAGATGAAGAGAAAGAGAGATAGATGAATGGATGCGCAGACAAACAGGCAGGCAAACAGACAGATCAATAGATAGACAGACTGACAGACAGATAGATGGACAGATACCCAGATAATTAGATGGATAGACAGCCGGCCAGAAAAACATGAAGACAGAGAAAGAGGGAGAGAGATAGGAGAGAGAGACAGAAACACAGAGAGAGCGAGAAACAGACAAAGAGAGGGTGAGAAAGAGACAGACACAGAGACAGAGACAGACCGACCAGAGATAAATAGAAAGATTGGTAGATGGATAGATAGACAGACAGATGGATAGAAAAAAAGTATATAGATGGATAGACAGCCAGATGGACAGACAGATAGTTAAATAGAAAGATAGATGGATGGATGGACTACCAGACACAGAAAGAGACTCACAGACAGACAGAAAAATAAATGTCAAGATAGACGATAAATACAAAGAGAGTAGATGGATGGAGAGAGACAGATAATGAGATAGGCAAGAAGAAAGACAAAGAGTCAGATGGACAGATAGATAAATAGACAGACAAATAGGAGACAAATTGAAAGGTAGATAGATTGATATATTGAAAGACAGATAGATGGATAGACAGATAAATAGAAAAATAAGTACATAGATGGATAGATAGCTATAGGGACAGACAGAGATAAATAGAAAGTTAGATGAATAGATGGATAGATACATAGACAAAGATAGATAAATAGAAAGATAGGTAGATAGATGGATAGACAGCCAGATACAGACACTCACAGATAGACAGGCTTGACTGACAGAGAGATAGATAGACAAACAGATAAGTAGAAAGATAGATTTATAGGTATATAGACAAATACATAGATTGACAGAGAAATAGAAAAATATTTACATGGATATTCAGAGAGACAGATTTGCAGATAAATAGAAAGATAGACAGGTAAATTGAAAGATAGATGGTAGATAGATATATGGACAGATAAATAGAAAGATAATGGATGGGTGGACAGCTAGGTGGACAGACAGAAAGACAGATAAAAAGAAAGAAAGATGAATGGATACACAGACAGACAAACAGGCGGAGAGACAGGCAGAAAGACAGAAAAACAGACAGATAAATAGAAAGGTAGATGATGGAGTGATAGGTAGATGACAGACAGATAGATAAAGAGAAAGACAGAGAGATTAATGAATACACAGACAACCAATCAGATGGACAGACAGATGGATAGATAGATGGGTGGATAGACAGAGAGGAGATAAATATAAAGTTAGATAGTTTGATATATTGACAGATAGATGGATAGACAGATGCACAGATAAATAAACATTTGGATAAACAGCCAGATAGATAAACAAGCAGACAGAGATAGATAGATAGATAGATAGACTGAAGATTGATAGATGGATAGACAATTAAATCGAAAAAATAAGTACATAGATGGATAGACAGCCAGATGGACAGACTGAAAGATAGACAGATAAATAGAAAGTTAGTTAGATAGTGGATAGATTGATAAACGCATAGACAGAGAGATGAGTAGAAAAATATTTATAAGGATATTTAAAAATATGAATTGAGAAATAAATAGAAAAATAGATAAATAGAATGATAGATGGTAGAGATACAGATAGATAAGTAGAGAGATAGATAGATGGACAGGTAAGTAAAAAGATATTAGATGGATGGATAGACAACTAGGTAGACAAACAAAATGACAGACAGAAACAAAGAAAGATAGGTAGATGACTGGATACATAGACAGGCAGGCAGGCAGACAGGGAGAAAAACAGAAAAACAGAGACAGATAAATAGAAAGGTAGATGATAGACACCTAAGTAGACAGACAGACCAGACAGATAGAGAGATAAAGACAAAGAGAAGATTAGATACACAGATAGACAGATAAGTAGAAAAATAGAAAGAGAAGTAGAAAGACAGACAGACAGATAGAAAGATAGATAGATGGATAGACATCCAGATACAGACAGATAGAGACACAATAGATAGAATGAAAGTAGAAAGGGAGATATGTGGATATTCAGACAGATGGATAGACAGATACATGGACAGATAATAGATGGGTGGATAGATAGCCAGATAGCCAGACAGACAGATAGATAAATAGAAAGATAGATGAATGGATAGACAGACTGACAGAGAGATAGATAAATGCATAGATGGATACATAAACAGATAAATAGCAAGATAGCTAGGTACATGTATAGACAGATATAAACACTGAGAGAGAGAGAGAGAGAAGAGAGTTCAAAAGATATAGATGGATAGACAGATGTACAGATAGATATACAGATAAAATGAAAGATATACCAATAAAACAAAAGATACATAGATAGGTGGATAGGCAGCCAGATGGGAGGGAAGAAAGATAGAAAAAAAGAAAGAAAATAGAAAGATTGATAGATGAATGGATAGACAGACAAATAGATAAGTTAAAATATAGAGAGATAGATAGCCAGATAAATAGAAGGATAGATAGAGAGATAGATGGATGGATGGATGCATAGATGCATGGTTGGATGGATGGGTGGATACATAGAAGGATAGAGAAATAGAAATACAGACAGATAGATAAATAGAAAGATATATGATAGATAAATAGATACATGTACTGATAAATTGAAAAATAGTAGATGGATGGATAAATAGCGAGGTAGACAGATAAAGACTTATAAAGAGGAAGATATCTAGATGAATGGATATGCAAACAGACAATCAGAAAAACAGACATACAGACAGAAAGGAGACAAATAGAATGTTAGATTGATATATTGACAAATGGATAGATGGATATTCAGATGCACAGACTGATGGATGGATAGATGGATAGATAGAAAGATAGATAGATAGATAGACAGACACACCAGAGATAAATAGAAAGATTGATAGACAAATGGATAAACAGATAAATAGAAAAATAAGTACATAGCTGGATAGACAGCCAGATGGACAGATAGAGATAGATAAATAGAAACTTAGATAGCTAGATGGCTAGATAGATAAAGATACATAGATAGCTGGATAGACAACCAGATACAGACAGACAAGAGACTCAGAAATAAAAAGATAGATAAACAGACAGATAGATAAAGACATACAGATAAACAAATAGAAATATAGATGCATAGACAGACAGACAAGCAGAGAAATACATAAATGGATATTCAGACAGATACATAGATAGATAGACTGACAGACAGATAAATAAATAGTAGGTGGATGGACAGCAGCTAGATAGACAGATAAATAGAAAGCTAGACAGATGAGCGAATAGACAGAAAGGCAAGCAGACAATCAGACAGAGAGATAGAGAAATATAAAGCCAGATAGACAAATAGAGAGATGAATAGAAAGATTGATATATGCACAGGCAGACAGATAAATGATAGACAGACAGACAAATAGATAAATAGAAAGACAGATAGATGGATAGAAGGTAGACAAACAGGCAGAAAGATACATAGATAAATAGAAAGATAGATAAATGGATAGACACACAGCCAGTCATTCAGCCAGGCAGGCAGTCAACAAGACAGGCAGATAGATAAATAGATGATTAGAAAGATGTCGGATAAATAGAAATATAGATATATAGACAAATAAATAGATGGTTAGACAGGTAGATAGAAAGACATATAAACAGAAATATGGCTAGATAGATGGATAGATACACAGATAGAAAAATAGATGGATAGACAGATAGAAAGATAAAGAGAAACATAGATTGGTACACAGATAGATAGATAGGTAGACAGACAGATAGATAAAT